>NC_091480.1:85231390-85243890 GCF_036971445.1 Narcine bancroftii
AACTAAAGGGAGAAAAAGATAATGGAGAGAAGGAAGAACAAAATAAGAGGAGCCTCCCGCCCTCCCCCCCCCCACCAAGAAACAAGAAGAAAAAGTAAGAAAAGAGAAAGAAAAGACTGGCTTCACCGAGGATAAACCCTACTCTCATTAAGGGACAAATAACCTGACTTATCTAGGGTCCTCGGCGCTGCGAGCATTGGTGTGGAAAAGACAGGAAGGGGGAATCATTAAAGATTTACCCTGATGTACCTTAGATATGAATGCCATATTCTTGAAAATACATCCCACCTGTTTCTGAGGTTATAGGTGATCTTCTCCAAGGAAACACAATTATGCTTTTCTATCTTCCAGCGGGCTAAACCTAGTTGGGAATCAGAATTCCAAGTAACTGCTATGCAGTTCATGGCCATTGCTTAAGCAATCTTAACCAATTTTAATTGGTATTTCAACAGCAACATTTTAGGTCTTACATCTTTTAAATTCCCCAATAAAACTAATTCAGGTGATTCAGGGTATCAACTCCAGTAATTTTTTCCAGATTACCCAAATCTTCCCAGAAAGGCCTAACTTTAGGGCACAACCAGGTTGAATGCAAGAAAGTACCTATTTCTTGACCACGTCTAAAACATTGGTCTGATATTTCCAATTTAATGTGAGACTAGGCCTAGTTTTAAACAAAACGAAGAGCTGAAGTAATGGTTATATCAAAGAAAACATGATGTTCCAAATTGTAGGATCACATTGGGACAGGAAGGCCTGAAACATTTTCACAACTTCAAGTACCTTGGATCATGGATAACATTTGATGGCAAATGCAAAATAGACAAAAGTAAGAACAGCATTTATAGAAATGAGAAACATCCTAACGAGCAAGAAAATAGCAATTGACATCCACCTCAGCACTAACTCTCTCAGCTGCTACATTCTTCCTGTACTGATGTACGGCTGCGAGTCATGGACCATCACAAATGCAATAGAAAAAAAAAATCAATGCAGCAGAGATGTGGTTTCTCAGAAAAATGATATGTATATCATATACGGACAGGATAACAAACAAATAAAGAATTAAAACAGAAAGTAGCGAAATTGAATTCAAGAGCTGGGGTGGGGGGGCATGCTGCATTTGTACAAGGTACTGGTGAGGCCGTACCTGGCGTACTGGGTGCAGTTCAGGAAGGATACACTGATCTTGGAGACAGTCAAAAGGAGGCTCACCAGGTTAATCCCGGAGATTGGGAGAGACTAAATCGTCTGGGATTATACTCACTCGAATTCAGAAGAATGAGATCTTATAGAAACATAAAATTAAGATAGAGGCAGGAAAATTGTTTTCACTGGTAGGTGAGACCAGAACTAGGGGACACGGCCTCAAGATACAGGGGAGTAGATTTAAGATTGAGATTAGGAAAAACTGTATATCCCAAAAAGTAGTGAATCTAAGGAATTCTGTACCCAGGGAAGCAGTTGAGGCTACTTCATTAAACATACTTAAGGTTCAGTTAGATAGATTTTTTACATAAAAAAGGAATTAAGGGCGATGGGGAAAAGGCAGGTAGATGGAGTTGAGCCAATGACCAGATCAGCCATGATCTTATTGCATGGTGGAGCAGGCTCGATGGGCCGGATGGCCGACTCCTGATCCTATTTCTTATGTAAAAGAATCAGAAAACAACAATCAAAATTCTTTGGACACATCCTGCGGAGTGATACACTAGAACATTTAGTTACAACTGGAAATCTGGAAGGTAAAAGAAGCAGAGGCCGACAGAGAATGAAAATGATAGATGGATTAACATCATGGTTAGAAACAGGCAACAACTACAATTCAGAGGGTCAGAGACCGTGATGGATGGAGAGACATGATCGTGCACACCAAGCGGCAAGGCACCTGAACAACAATATTTTTAAAATATATTTTAGGATTCCCATAGGATGTGAAAGCTGCTATATAAATGGAAATTAATCTGCCTGTGTTAAAGACTTTGGCATGCCGAGATGAATTTGAAATATTAACTCCCTGTGTAGAGCCTTGCTGACCATCTAAATGTTGGCAGCATTTTCTGTCTTTGTTTTGACATTTTAAATGAGGCAATGTTCGCCCCATGTCACAGGGGATTAAATTTGGGGACTTCACAAAACATCTGTGATTCAAGTAAAGTCTGCTTACAAGGATAATCCTGCATTTCTGAAAAGTTTCTCCAAAAATCAATGATTGGAAAACGTTTCAACTCAATTATATTTCTGATAGTGGATGAGGCAAAGGGACAAAAAAAATCCCAACAATAAAAGCATCAATTCAAAGAATTCAGGTGGAAATGAGACAAATCCACAAACAAGTTTCCTCAGGTATAATGAAATTAATAAATGACAGGCTTTTTTATATTTCGCCCCCTAGTGATAAAATTTTATGGGACTTTCTTTAAATGATAGACCATTTTATACCAGATATACATTGACTAGCAGTTGTTTACTTCTGATGTTATTTCTGAAACAGGGAGTTCCCATGCCTCAGTTGCACAATACTTGTGACTCAATCTACAAACATTGCAAGTGACTACAGCTTTTGAAACCTCTTTTCTTGCAGCAACATATTTGTGTCAGTGTTAATTATACACTCTTTACTGCACTGTCCATTTCCTGATGATAGTCTTTTATGCTTTTCACACAGCTGCTGAGGTCCAGAAAATTGTTCCCAAAATTCCGAATGCAGTCTGTGTAAAAGGACCTGGACCCCTAGTGAATTTCACGGAACGCCTGCAGTCTAAACACAACTGCAAGCATTTGACAGCAACAATGGGGCATTACTGATGACACGTGATGCTGTACGTCGCACGTAGGCTATACGTCACGGTCAACGTAGTGATGTCTCACATCGACTGAAAATATCGCACCTCAGGTATTTAGTGTAACCGCACGGTGAGATCCGAATTTTTGACGTTCTGGTTCTTCCAGTGTGAACAGCCAGTCCGCAATATTTGCCGATGGAAAAAATATTGTTAGTTATATGTAAAAACATATCTGGCTATTGCTTGCTTATATTTCATCATATACAAAGTAGAAGTATTCAAGGTTAACCCATCAAACAGCTTCACAGTATGTGCAGGTAGCAGGCGTAATGATGAAGTTCTTAAACAGCAAACTTTTAAGATTGCACCGTGTGATATTAACAAAATACAACGTACATCTTGTGTTTAATCAGAAAGCCCAAGTACTAATAAACAGTGATAACAGGTCTTTGAGACCAAGGGGCACATACGTGTGAATGCTTTAACAGAGCAAGAGATAATGTGAGTACAGAAATAGACAAGGTTTTAGAGCAAAACAAAATTCATTCAAAAGGTGCTCTCAATGTGAAATAATTTTAATCTGCTACTACGAACTGATAATAAGTAGCCTTTTTAAAAATTGTCTTATCGTAGGATTAAATTCATTGCCCAGATCTCTTACTTCAGTGGAGTGAGATAGGGGGTATATTTTAGTATCAGTAAGTCTGACCATTGATGAGATCTGAACATAAAATAATATTAGAGTTTTTGTTTGAACCAACTCTATTAGCAGCATTTATATATGACATAAAAGTGCCATCAGGCGCCATTCAATATTGTATGTGATTTATGCCAGTTATAGATTTTGAAATCTTCGATGACTGATAAACACTTGGCCTCTGTAAAATTAAAATTGGGGTGATCTGTTCTGAGAAAAAGGATAAAAAATTGCCATAATTGAATAATTCTCAAAATCTATAAAATTAAATCAATGCAAAACAGTTCCAAAATCATCTGGTCCATCTCCAACCACACTCTTCCTTTCTGGATATCTCTAGGCCCTTTTATAGAGAAAGAAATTGTGACTGTAAAGGCAGGTGTTCTCCGCCCTCACGTTGCTGAGCCTATCTCCATAAATCCTCCACGGGCATCTCCAAGATGCTGAATCCGATCCTTCCTCAGGCAGGTTGCACGGGTGGAGCGGACTGCTCCGCCTTGCTCCATACACGTACTGCCGCTACTAGCGGCTGGCATAGGGATGGGCTGATGTCGCCGTGATGATGCTATCAGTCCACACCCGGGACCCAGTCGTTGTGGCAGTAACACCACACAAGCACTGGAGGTCGGAGTCCCTCGGCGTGGCCAGAGGGACAGCACTGGGCAGAAAAAGGATCAATGGCCGTCTTCGTTACCCATAATTCCCCCATGCAGAGTTTCCTAGAGCATTCCAGCTGCATGGGGGATTATGGATAACGATGACGGCCATTGCTCGCCGTGTATGTATAACGTCACATTGACAGGCGCCCCACCTCCATTGGCTCTGGAGGATACAACAAGCCAATGCTCTTCTTAAAAATGACACTGCAGCAGCCTTTTAGGGTTTTCTTTATAAAAGGAAAGTGCACATTTTTCTCGGCCGATGGAGCTGGCCTCAAAGCAGCGCCCCTCCATAAAAACACCTCCTGTCTCCATCTCGGGAGATGGATATATATATTACAAACCAACCAACTCTCACCAACTACCTCGACCACACTTCCTCACACCCGGTCCCCTGCAAGGAATCTATCCCCTTCTCTCAATTTCTTCACCTCCACTATATCTGTTCCCAAGATGAGGTCCAGATCTTCTGAAATGTCTGCCTTCCCCTCCACCACCATCAATCAGCTCAGCCCTCACCCGCATTTCCCGCTCATCTACTTTGCTCCCAGACTCAACAAACACCTCGTCCTCACCTCCCACCCCATCAGTCTCCGCATCTGTATGCCTTAGAACAGGAAAGAGCAATTTTTATGTCATATGACATTGTTTTATTTCAATGACAATAAATTGAATCTTGATCTTGATTGGTCAAACTTGTCAAATGGCAGTGGAGTCACAGTGTAGGGATGGCTTTGGGCTAATGCCAACATTTTATCTTGACAATGTCATCATCCGGAAACTGGAATAACCGGAATAGAGATGTGACCTTTTTTCCTCATTGCAATAATTTCAGGCAGTTATGTAACTGCATTTCAAGGTCTGACTACTGCAATTATAACCTGTACACTGGAGTGAGCCCTAACTGAGACTTGGTTGCAACAAATCAACAGTTATGTATATAGGAAGCAAAAGTCCCAAATGCCTGGGGTATTGAGGCATACATAGCAAAGTGTGATGTAAAGTTTCCCCTGGTCATTTCCATCCTGATCTTTGGTAGGTACAAGTTCTACTTGACAAAAGAGGATAAGTTACTCATTTCCATGGCAAATTGCTCAAACAAATGCACCGTTTAGACACTGAAACTTCCATTGTCTTCATTGTCTGTGCTCCAACTATCTATTTTCACAACTGTTTACCAATCCATTTAAATGACAGAGCCTTTCATTGAAATTCTACCTCCTTGCAAAACCCACCAATGCTCACATCGCCTTGCCTGGAGCACTTTGCGCCTCTCAGGAAATTTGTCTGGGCATTTCTTGTCACAGGTTTTATCCAGTCATGCATGACAAGTACTACAAGAGAAATTAATCAATTTAATCAGAAAAAAGATTATTTTTGTGGTACTTTTATTCAGTATGGCCAAAATTGCAATGCTTCCGGTGGAAGGTGTCTCATTTATTATGTTTTATACTGTTACACTTACACAGCTAGCCGAGTAAAATTTAGGCCCCGAGATACAGTTCAATTGGAAACAGTGTTAATTTTTTTTAATGGAGTCCCTTGCTAATTTTTAAGTGCCAACATATAGATTTTTTTTAAAAATCAAGATGTTTATTTTTTTAAATATGGCTTCAGATGAAGTAAACTTCATTTAATTTAATTTCGATGCAGCATTGTAACAGGTCCTTACAGCCGCAATCCTGTTCCGCCCAAATGTGACCAATTCTCCTACCAGCCCGATACATCTTTAAAACCTGGAAGGTCACTGACCGGACAGAGTGCCCAGCTGATTCTGTTAATACTTTCAATATACAGAAAATGATTTCACTGGTTATCTTGTCTGCAGGTCACTACCTCATATTTATGTCCTTCCTTGCTTCCAGGTAAAATGTAAAAATATTATTTTGAACTTGGAACCTACAATATTCCTTCCTTTTAACAAAGGTCTTAAACTATAATTGACCAAAAATATGATTGCTAAACATGATCAAGATCACTCTGGATCATTCTACTCCTCTGGAAATTTGTCTGGGCAATTCCTGTTACCAGTGTAGGTTTCAGGTCTAATGCAATTTAGCCCATTCACATCGCTTCCTACATAATGCTTCTTTGGGGCATTCTGACCACTCTTACCTTCAAACCAACCCACTTTGTGATCTGATCCAATGATGTCCCGAATTCTCCAATATCCGACCCTCCCTTTCCCCACACCTTTCCCATGCCCAATCAGGTCTACAATCACTTCCATCCACCCCTTCCCATACCTTGGTCTCACTGCCTAGGTCGGGAAGCAAGATGATGGCAGTTTTTTTTCTTCATGCATCCTGCTGCCTCACATACTATGGAAGTTTGTAACAGCAGGTCCACAAACCGTTGCGCCCGGCACCAATCTATCAGCTTGTCTACTGTGGAGCATTACAATTAGAATGCACCAGTGTTGTATGGCTTGATTATGGATTGCATTTATGGCTTATTAAACCTGGTTGCCCTCATTAATCTTGCAGTATGTACATTTGTATAACACTACAAAATGGAACATTGGGGCACCTGCATTAACCATGATACCAATAATTGGAAACTGAACAAAACACCTCTAACCCTCACTGTTCTGAGGAAAGATTCCAGAAGGACATTAATGCTACAGATGCACTGCAAGTGAGCTATAATCAGTGACCCATACCCCCTTCAACCCTAGAGTGTCAATAATGACTGACCATGGTATACATTCTCTCTGCAATGGAAAGTTGCAATAAGTTCCTGAGAGTTGCAATACGTGTTACTGAACATTGTTGAATTGTGGCCCAAGGATGTTGCATTGGCTTGCTATCAATTGCAATCAGATGCTTTTCTTATTTAGATATTATCCCTCTGGCCTCCAAATCTGAAAGATTGTAGGGATGAATCCAACATTAGAGTATGCTAGGCTGATAATGTGTTATCGTGACAGGGACTGGTGTTTTTCAGAAGTGCTGACTATGCGAGTCCCCATCTGTTCACTTTAGTGGTTGTTAAAATAAAACTAATGTAGCTATTTTGAAAATGAGCAAGGGCAATATTCTGGCATCTCAGCCACTGGTAACTACAAATAAAAAGATCTCATCTCACTGATAGCATGTTGTTGTTGTGAGATCTTTCTGTGCACTTATTGGCCACCACACTTCCTACATTCTAAACATAACTATACTTCATCGTTTTAAGACACCTCAGGATATCCTGACTGGCGCAAATATAAATATAACTTTTATATAATCCTTGTTTAGTTTAGACAGACAGTGCAGTCGGTAACAGGCATTTTGACCCAAGAGTCTGTGCCAGCCAATTTACACCCCCCAGTATGTTTTAAACAGTGGAAGGAAACCAGATCCCCCAGGTAAAACTCACATGGAAAATGTACAAACTCCCTACAGACAACACGAGATTTGAACCCCGCTCCAGATCGCTGGCGCTGTAAAAGGTGAGGCGCTAACTGCTACACCAACTCTTCCGTCCCATACCAAATACTATGCAAATTCAATTCACTGTCTTGGTAGACAGTGCAAATTCTCTTTCTCCAACGATTATAAATAAAATGAAAAATGCTTCCTTCACCACCCAACAAAGAAAAATATGAACTGTATGAATTAGTGGGGCAAAGAGCAACTGAACGCGAAAACCTAAGAGGTTCCAATTCAGACTCAAGTCTGTGCCACATCACAGCAGTTACAGGGGCTTTAGAACTGATTTAATGGTTGGTCACTAGACTAGGGAAATGAAAATAGTTCACCAGGGCTGCCACTACTCAGACATCTGCTCACAATATTGAGGACAGAGATTTTGACTTTTGTGAATGAATAGTTTTCTCACTTCCTCTAGTTAAAGCTCACGCTTGGGTGAGGTATTAATGTAATGGAGAGACAGAACATGGAAATTAGCCCATTGGGTCCTAATCCCCCATTTACACTAATCCTACATTAATCCCAATTTGTTTTATTTTCTCATCAATACCCCCTGGATTCTGACACTTTCCCACACATTGAGGACAATTTACAGAGGCCTTTAAATGGCCAACCAACACCATGAAATGCATAGTCACTGCAAAAACATGCAAACTGCACACATAACACTGGAGGTGAGACAATATCTCTGCTACTCATGCCCCAGTTGTGGTTAAATACAGAGTAAATTTTAAAATATTGAACAAATTCAATATGTTTGCTCCTTCAGAAGAATATTGAAAAGACATTAAGTTCATTATCAACATTACAAATTCCTGAGTGTCAACACCTCTGAGGATCTGTCCTGGGGCCTCCATGACAATGGAATCATGAAGAATGCTCACCAGCAGCTACACTTCACAAGGAGTTTGAGGATATATCAATGAAGACTCTTGATTGAAAACTTCTAAGGAGAACCGTGGAGAGCATTCTGGCTGGTATGGAGGTGCCAACGCTCAGGATAGGAAAAAACTCCAGAGGGTTGTTAACTCGTTTGTGCCTGTGACATTACAGGCACCAGATTTCACTCCATCAAGGACATCTACATGAGGCGTTGTCTATCCTCAAAGATCCCCACCACCCAGGCCATGCCCTTATCACTCTGCCAAGATCAAGATAAAGGTATAGGAGCCTGACGACGAGCACTCAGCGGCACAAGGACGGCTTCTTCCCCTCTGCCATCAGATTCCTGAATGATCAATGAACCTCACTTCTCTTTTTCTTTTACTTGCAGTATCTTTCATTATTTTGAAATGTAGTTTATATAAATGTTTGCTCTGTGACGCTGCAGCAAAATGACAAATTTCGTGACATGTTCATGTCAATAAATTCTGATGAATCACCATGTAATATTCCATTGCAGTTCTCTCTAATGGGAAGAATTATTATAATAACAGATAAAATCATGAAAGACTGTATATGATTATGAAATGAGCAGTTAATATTGGTATTGTTCTGTGAGAATGTCAGGTGTGGGTTGAAGTGGCTAGGTTTTAGTTTGAGAAAATATCTTAAATGAATGGCTCAGAAGTTCTTAAAGGCACTTCGTATCACTGCGCTTAAAGCATCTTTAATGGTTAACCCAAAAACAGGGTCACAAATTCTAATGAAGCCTGATACTGCAGAAGATTTGCCAAAAATTGACTTTGGCATTGGATACTCCTGAAAACTACCGCTTCTCCTCAGCCCCCAGACCCAGCTTCAGTCCCAGGCAGTGCACATCTTTAGAACCATATAACCTTACAGTACAGAAAACAGGCCCTTCGGCCTTTCCAGTCTGCGGTGAACCATGATTTTGCCTCGCCCCACTGACCTGCACCTAGTCTATAGGCCTCCAGATCCCTCCCATCCCTGTACCCATCTAAATTTTTTCTTAAAATTGGGTTGAGCCTGCATTCACCATTTCAGCTGGCAGCTTGTTTAGAACTGGGAGTGAGTCTGGTTCTGGGGCTTAAAAAGAAAGAGTTGGGAAGAGAGCTGTCATTTGGAGGTCTGATTGGAATCTGAGTGATTAGATAGGTAGCTTGGAGAAGAGCATGGTTTGGAGATTGGGCCTTTGGGGGAAACCTGGAATAATCTGAAGGTTGAGGTGAAATTAGTAGGTAGCCTGAATACATGTATAATATGTTCCTTTTGGGGTCCCAGTCCAGTCCTGGTCTGTGAAGGACTTATTGTCCCAGAAGTGGCCAATAGTAATCACTTATGGAAAACTTGGTCTAAGTTCTCCCAAAATGTTCCAAAAGAAGCAAATTATATAATTTGATGCTCATTTTTGTGCAAATCATGACTGATATACTGGAATAACTCAAACAAGGAGCTCTCCTGTCTAACTTCCTGACCTTGAAGTGATTGATGTCACTAAAAATAAATAATTCCGTTTAGATATATTTTCAATCATCTAATGGTGAAACAAACACCACCATGTTATCTGATTCCTAAAGTACCATATCTGAATGAAGTGTATTCAGAACAAGGTTCGCAATTGCATTTCTAATCTCACCCCTTCACTTAAACCAGTGGTTCTAAACCTTTTTCTTTTCACTCACATACCGCTTTAAGTTTTCCCTTTGCCGTCGATGCTCTGTGATTAGTAAGGGATTGCTTAAGGAGGTATGTGGGTGGAAAGAAAAAGTTTGAAATCCACTGTTTTAATCGTACCTCATTGACTCATTATGTGCATGGTTTCATAACTCCAAAGGAAATGGGCCAATGACAACTTTTCTCAAGCAAAATATTTCAGTAACAATTGGGTATAGAGCAGTGATTCTCAACCTTCTCCCTACCCTACATACCACCTAAAGCAATCCCTCACTAATCACAGAGCACTGATGGCACAGGGATTACTTAAGGTGGTATGTGAGTGGAATGAAAAAGGTTGATAACCACTGCTTTACCCTCTCAGCCACCGCATTCTGTGATTGTGTTAATTTTTAACTCATAAAATAATCAGGAATTTATGAAAATGTGGACATTGTTGATATATTTAACACAGATTCTGTTTTTTTAAAATGGCCAAATGAGTCTTTCGACATAACTTGGGTTCTGGGATTTTTTTTTTTAAAAAAACAGACGTTGGAATCAAATTCTCTAAGTGTCTATCTTCCCACAAAATAATATCAAATACATCGGCAAAAAATAAATCTCTTGCCAACAATAAGCACAGCATGTGGTTCCTGCATTACAATATGGGCAGGAGATGGTGCACAACTGGGAAACAGATGTAAGAATTAGAAGGTAAATTGTTGAACTTTCCAATTATTTACATTTAGTTACGACAATATCGAGAAGTGACTTGAATTGGAAAGAGTAAACTCTTCAACATTTTACTCAAATGATCACTGACAAAGTCCAAGCATTTAAAAAACATCTTTAACATTAAAATGATTTCAATCATTTAAC
Source organism: Narcine bancroftii (assembly GCF_036971445.1). Classification (NCBI taxonomy): domain Eukaryota; kingdom Metazoa; phylum Chordata; class Chondrichthyes; order Torpediniformes; family Narcinidae; genus Narcine; species Narcine bancroftii. The sequence goes on from NC_091480.1 coordinate 85,242,387, forward strand.
TCAAATTGAACAATTTGCAAGTGACTCTTAGCAAGATTTTCAAACTGTTCCCCTCAAAAAATATATTTATCACTTTACAACAGATATTTATCATCTGACTTTGCTTCTGTCCTTTCCCTTATTTACCTGAAGAAGCGCAAAAATATTTGACTTTCATGAACTGATTTTTAAAGAAAGATTAATTGATAAAGGCAGGAGAGAGAAAATAAAAGAAAGGCCAACCAGGAAATAGTCAGGGGTTTAAAATAATAAAATTCCATGCTGCAATAAATGCAAGTATGACAGAGGAGTTTTGCTTTAAGAATTGTAGTACTCAGGGAGACCGCAGACTTCTCCAATGCATTTGTGGGGAAAAATTGTCAGAAAAGGAAAAGTGGGAGTGAAATCCCACGAAAAGGCAAAGGTGCTGTCCATTCGAAAGGAATTTTATTGAGGAACCTGAACTCCTATTATGACCAATTTAGACCAACACTTGACTGAAATAGTTGAAGGTGCTGGTGAAGCTCACTCAGCAGGTCACAACAGCACCAACAAAGGGTAACGATAGGCCAAAGATGCTGGGTGAATTTCTCCAGCACATTAGTGCATTGCACTGAACCTCAGCGTCTGCAGACTTTCTTGTTTGTTTAAAAAAAAATCACTGAAGATTTTTTTTACTGAAAATGTAACATTTAGTCCAACATTGACAAAGCAAAAATTCCAAATGAGCCCAAATTTAAAAAAAAATGAAGGATTCAAGCCATAAATAATTAACAGTCAAGGAAGATGAAGTAGGTGGATGTCCAGGTGAAATGAGGAAGCAGTATCAGAAATCTCCTGCTCTGCAGTGCTATTGACCCTTTGCACCCTTGGAACATCACTGAGGACTTCACAAGTGTTCCATTCAAGTCTACCCCCCTCCCACTTGGGGGAAATCTGCACCACCTTAGGTGAGTTGTAATTTCTGCAAAGGTTTCCTCGACTTTAACAGAAGACGGACGCGGAGAATAGTAACATTTTTTGAGGATAGACACTGCCTCATTCTCGTTTCCTCACTCAGTACTCAGAAAACGGGGAGCTATTTACATGTGTCGACCTCATGCGGATCTAAGTAGGGAGCAAGTTCTTATTTACATTACTTTAATGTCCACTGAAGAGTTTTGTAAGGGGTCCAAAAGGCACAGCACACTCATCTCAATTGCTTGCGCTTGGCTCAGATTTGATTTCATACGCCACATAGATGATTTCACTGAATAGCCACCCATTTCATCCCTTTTTAAGACTTGAATCTTGCTTTTTTAAAAATCTGGGTTTCGTTTGGAGCGTTGTGCTTTGATGGCATCTTAAGTTCTACGTTGACTGGAAGAGTTGTATAAAATATGAACGGTTGAAATTTCTAGATAATCCTGTAAATTTAAAGAAAATACACAATGGGCTACGACGATGAAGAAGGCAGCACAATGTAATTGCACTAATGTGCTGGAGAAATTCACCCAGCATCTTTGTCCTGTCGTTACCCTTTGAT